>NW_019154126.1:922752-947297 GCF_002288905.1 Enhydra lutris kenyoni
ATTTCTTTGTTTTCTAGATCAGTTTGGGGAGAGTTGACATTCTAGTAATACTGAGTCTTCTGAATCATGAACATGGTATATCTTCCCATTTATTTAGATGTTCTTTTAATCTCTCAGCAGTGTTTTGTAGTTTAATAGGCTTTGCAGATCTTTTGTCAGATTTGTCCTTATTATTTCATATTTTGAACGGTAGTTTAAAATTTTTTAGGTACCATTTGCTTACTGTTGGTATGTAGAAATACAGTTGATTTTTGTATGTTGTATACTACTTTCTTTACATTCCATTGTGTAGAACTTTGTCCCTACTGCTCTCACTGCAAGTGTGGTTGGAGAATGTTACTGTCTAGCTATCTTTCCAGAAAGAAAAGAAAATGAAATTAATAGGTCACTAGTAATAGTCCAGATACTGACTATGTGGTGAAAATATTCAGGATTTAGAAGTCTCTTGGATTTATTTTCTTCTTAGTATAATTTTTAAATTTTAACACCTTCATATGAAGCAAATCATTGTGAAGTAATAGATAGGTTCACTAGTGAAACATAAAAAGTAAAATCAATTTAAGCAATTCAAGTATCTGCTGTTTGATAAAAGTGACATTTCAAAACTGCTAAGATGAACTTGGAATTGTGATTTAATACAAAATCTTAGTAGCAATGCAGACGTAAGAGATACCTATTAGATTGGAAGTTGGGGGTCGCTTGTATATAAATGGAGTTTAAAGCATGAGACTGGATGAAATCACCAAAAGACAGAATAGAGCTGGAAAAGTCCATGGACTGAGCCCTGGGTATTCCCAAGTTCAGAAATTTAGCAGGTGATGTAGTAACAAGGAAGGCAGAAGAAACAAACCATGAGTTAGGAATAAAATTAGTATGGAAAGTCAAGTGGAGAAAATTTTTCAAAAAGGGCAGCGCAATCCTTGAACCAGTCGATATGTCACACAAGACAAGAACTGAACATTGGTTGCTCAATTTAGCAGTGTAGAAACCGTTGTTGACCTTGACCAGGACAGTAACAGGGAATTGTGGAGACAAAACTTGATTCAGAGGGACCAAGAGAAAATGCAAGGAGAAAAATGGAGAGAGGTACCATAGTCAACTTTAGAGGAATTTTGGTCTAAAGAATCAGCAGACAAGCAAGGTGGTAATTGGAGAGGGCTCTGTGGTTCCACAATTTTGTTGTTGTTGTTGCTGTTTTAAAATTAAAGAATTTATAAAATGTGAGTGTTCTGGGGCGCCTGAGTGGCTCAGTCGTTAAGCGTCTGCCTTCAACTCGGGTCATGATCCCAGGGTCCTGGGATCGAGCCCCACATTGGGCTTCCTGCTCAGCAGGAAGCCTGCTTCTCCCTCTCCCACTCCCCCTACTTGTGTTCCCTCTCTCGTTGTGTCTCTCTCTGTCAAATAAATAAATAAAATCTTAAAAAAAAAATGTGAGTGTTCTGATAGGGCTATAGTAGAGAAAATAGACGATGTGAAAGAGGGGGGAGAATTGTGGGAACCACATCTTTGACTATTAAGAGGGATCTAGTATACAGGTAGGGGCCATAGAAGAATGGTCCATTGGAGCAGGATTGTACAAGAAGGAAGGGAAGAGAACATGGACCCCACTGCAGGTGGTAAGTGGTAGATGTGGCAAGTGATTAAGTTCTCATCTCATGCTTCCTGTGTTTTTTCAGTGTAGTCAAAAGCAGGGTCATTAGCTACAGGTGAGGATGGAGGAGAAGGGATGGGATAGTTATGTAGCATGAATGGACTGGAGAGAACTGTATTATTATTGACAGACAACACTAAAAGTCTCCCTTGAGGTTAGTGGTTATGAACTTAGAGTGAAAACAGCTTAGTTTTTTTTGTTTTGTTTTATTTTGTTTCGTTTTTTAACGCCAGTCTTGTTCGGCTGCCTAGGTACAGGTCCAGAGTAGGCAATGTTATTTATCCAGCATTAGGTTTTGTCAGGCGACTTTGAGGAAGCATGAGAAAGGTAAAGGAGTGAATTGAAGCTAGCTTAAGAGGGAAGTGAGAACATGGGTTGGTGAGGGACAGGGAGGAGGTGGGAGGGGCAGCCCCACCTAGCAGATTTAGAAGAGCTGAGGAGTGAGAGGGAATGAAAAGTAGAATCTTTGATTTGAAATTGCAGAGGGTTTTCAATTATAATCAGATGAAAACCAAGAGTGGAGAAGAGGAGATCAAAATACTGGATGGCTAGGACAGTGGAAGGATTATCTACGTGGATACTGAATTTGTGCTCAGAACTTGAAGACCTTGTCTATTAGTTTCTAATCATCTTTTGTTTCTGTTGGACTCTGATAACAGTTTCAGCGTTCTGCCTTAGTAAGAGTTACATGGCTGTTCTTTCATAGTTTCTGTTTTGTGGTATTAGCTTCATTCCTTCTATTGCATTTTAAATTTAAGCCATTATATTTCTAATTTCCAAGAGCTCCTTCTTGCTTCTGATTAACTTTCATAGCATCCCTTTCTAGAAAAAAATTCCGTTTTTGATGCTGTCCATTATTTGCTATAATACGAAGAACCTGATTCCCTTTTCTCCCTTAGGTTTATGTCTGTGCTCAGGTGATTATATGTTTACATACAATTTTTTCCCTAAGCGTATTGAGGAAGTGTATTGAGTTATCAAGTTAACTTTTAAATATCTTCTTATTTTAGGTATCAAAAAGTAAAGATGGAAAAGAACAAAGCGAAACTGTATCACCGTCCGAAGATGAAACATTCTCCTGGCCAGGTCCCAAAACAGTCATGTTGAAAAGAACATCTCAAGGCTTTGGTTTTACATTAAGGCATTTTATTGTGTATCCCCCAGAGTCTGCAATTCAATTTTCATATAAGGTAAGAGAAATCATTGTGCAAAATAATACCTATTTTCAAATTACTGAAAAAACTCCACAAAATAATTCCTGCCTCCTTCTTGTCTTCCTCTCAACCTCCCCTCTTACCTTGTGTATGAAAGTGCTGTCCTTCTGACAAAGGGCACTTAATGAGAATGTTATTGGCACACTTTGGGGAGGGTGGTTTGAATTGAGTTGAACCTTGCTGTGATGTCACTAGAGTTTATAATTAAGTATTCATATATGGCTATATTTTTTTATATTGTAGGATGAAGAAAATGGCAACAGAGGAGGTATGCTATAAAAGTTTTAATTTTTCTCTGAATGTTTATCTACATATTTTTCTGCTCTTGAAGTAATAGTAAATGAGCTGATACTGTTTTTTGGAGTCTAACTGTATAACTCTTAGAGGCGAGAGTCTTAGAAATCAAATAATTTTACTGTCAACTGTTTACTGTTTATGGATGCATTGTCTCATCATGATTTGAACATGTGATTATTTTAATTATATATTAATATTTATGTGGAGGAACATAAATGATTCTGAGGAAACTAATTCTGATATCTTTATTTAATTAATAATCATCTAAATTTAATAATTCTTTTAGGTAAGAAATGCTGTGTGTTTTATCTAGTAGATTTATTGACTCAAATATTGAAAGGTAGAGTGTTTTAGGTCTTCCTGTAGTTAATCTTACTCCTGACTTAAGCATTATATTTAATGAGTTTAAAAGGAGAATCAGGCTGCGGATAGGGATATTTCTTGATAACATCCACATATTTTTGTTTTAATTTTATATGAATGCTAATAAGCTAAAATCTGCATACAATAAAATGCACCCATTTTAAAAACTTTTATTTCTAGATAATTTGAGACTTAAAAAAAAAAAGTTGCCAGAATAGCACAGTTTACATATATCCTTCATTTGACTTCCCCTAATGTTCAACAACTTATATAATCATGGCACAGCGAACAAAAGTAAGATACTAGCATTGGTACGATACTGCTGTCTAAACTACAGACTTACTTGGGTTTTACCAGTCTTTCTCCTCGAGTCCTTTCTTTGTTACAGGATTCCACTTTGCATTCAGTTGCCCCGTGGGGACACGTGGCAATATCTGTAGCCATTTTTGACTGTCACGATTGGTGGTAGTGGGGGCAGTGCTTCTGGCGTGTAGGTAGAGGCCATGCGCACAACATCCTGTGGTACACAAGACAAGCTGTATTCACCGTCTGGTTGAAGACTTAATCCATGCCAGGCATCATAGTGTATGTTCTTATCCTATTTCATACTCATAATAATGCTGAGAGGTGTGAGCCAGTATTCCCATTTTGTAGATGAGGAAACCCAGGCTGAGTAAGATGTGAAATGACCTTCCCAAGATCACACCACTAAGGAACAGAGCTGAACTTCCAGACCAGGTGTCTAACTCAGAAGTTCATCTGCACTGAACTCTGCCATCTTTCTTCTCTTTACTTAACTTTTCTTCATTCGTTTTTGTTTAAAAGAAATACTGTGTTTTGGGGCGCCCAGGTGGCTTAGTCGGTTAAGCATCAGACTCTTGGTTTCAGGCTCTACACTCAGCAGGGAGTCTGCTCGAGGATTCTCTCTCTCCCTCCCCCTGCTCACACGCACATGCGCTGTCTTTCTCAAATAAATAAATCTTTAAAATAAATAATGCTGTCTTTTAAAAAAATAGTTTGACTTATGTAAAGTCAGGAATCAGTGGATGAAATAGGGTATATTTAGTATGTTATGAAATTCTGTGATATTTCTCTGCCTTGAGAAAATTAAAAACAAAGATGTTTAGGGACCACTGGGTGGCTCAGTCATTAAGCATCCACCTTTGGCTCAGGTCGTGATCCCAGAGTCCTGGGATCGAGCCCCGCATCAGGCTCCCTGCTCAGTGGGGCTGAAATAAATAAATAAAATCTTAAAAAACAAAAACAAAGAAGTTTGTTCCATATTTGTGGATACCTAAAGACAAAGAATTCATATAAAAGTCAGAGATATTCCAAGTTTAAAAGCCCCGAACACCTTATGGGGGCAGTCATCACTTACTACTCTATTCTGAATGCCTGGTTAGCAGTGGACTCAGAACGTTCATTGAGTTAAGGAGTGCCTAGTGTTCTGCTCCTTTGCCTCCCAGGAACAAGGTTTGCTCCTGTCATCCCGTTGGTAGTGGGTCACGGGCTAGTCTGCGGAGGCCTACTTCACTAAACTACAGCACTCATAATACCTTTTCAACTCAACCATCAATCAACCATGAGAATATATTTTATGTGAAAATTTTTCTTTATAGATCATTTGTTTGAGAATGCAACCAATTTAGAGGCAAACTACATTTAGTTTATTATTTTAATTCAACTGAACATTATTATTTTTATTTTACAGTTTTATATTCTCTTAAAACTTATTTCCAAGCATAGTGAGATTACAAAATCCTTTTATGTAAATTTTGTTTTAATGAAATGGAATCCCAGCCTCCAGGGTAATGATCCAAGTCAAAGCCTAGAATCACTGGAGAGGAAGTAATTGCCAGACATTTATTCAAACTCCTAAGAGATCCTGTTATAATGCCAAAATTCTGTGAAACAGCTGAAACGTTTTGTTTTAGTGTTCTTTCCTTTTGGCAATTTAGTGGAATCTCTTTTGCCACTTAATTTTCTGATTATTCTCTTACCCAACTTTCCCATTCTATTATGTTTCTTATATACTATATATGTGTACTGTCTTGTGTTTTAAAATTATTTTTTCTTATTGATTAGTTTTCTGTATTATGATGCAAATAATATTTACAAGAAAAAGGCCATCAAAGTAGAAAAATATTTTTTGGTGATAATAGTTGCTTGTAGATACTTGCTGTCTTGCTGCTGTCCTGTTATCCCTTAAATCTCTGGAGAAGATATTCATAAATAATCAAAATAAGAATAAGTAAAAGTTTATAATTACTATTATTTCTTTTCTACTTATTCCGTGAGTAAAAATTCTGTCTCAGTTTAATTGTAGGGACATTTCCAGTGTTTTAAAAATGTGTTTATCATTTTGTTAGGTATTAAAGTAACTGTTGGATTTCTACTTTGGGATTAAAATCTATATTTAAGCATTAATAGTAGAAAAAAAGTAACTGGGATATTACAAATTTTCTCTGTAGTAAAAATTTGTGTTTTGTGATCGCAGTTGTTTCTGACTAGACAGCTTTGTAGCCTATGTTTGGGTTTTTTAACCAAGGCTCTTTTAGTGGCAAGAAATAGAAAGTTCCGGGGCAACTGAGTGGCTTAGTCGTTAAGCTCCTGTCTTTGGCTCAGGTCATGATCCCAAGGTCCTGGGATTGAGCCCCCGCCTGGCGGGAAGCCTGCGTCTCCCTCTCCCACTTCCCCTGCTTGTGTTCCCTCTCTCTCTGCCAAATAAATAAATAAAATCTTAAAAAAAAAAAAAAAAAAGAAAGAAATAGAAACTTCCACAAAGTACCTCAGGAAAGATGTGTTAATTCTAAAAAACCATCAGGGCATCTCCAAATTCAGTGTCAAGAGCAACAGGATACCTAGGGACCCACAGGCACCAGAATTAGGACCTGGAAAGCTACTAAATGCAGAGAGTAACAACAACAAAATCTTGGCTCTGATCTTGCAAAGACCCAGACTCTGGTATTTACTGGAGGTTCTAAATGACTTTCATAGTTAACTTTGATTATACCTGGTTTTTTCATGAGCCGTCATCTGTGTAAGGTACAACCCTGACTGTATGTTCTTCCTTCCTCTCTCATCGTCATACTTCCAAATCCCTGAGCGCCAAATCTGATTGGACCTTTTCATCATTTTATGCCAGCTGCACAGTACCCACTGTGCCTAGAGACCAAATAGTCTTCCATTTAATGAAGAAGTAAATTCTAGAAAGCTGAGAAAATTGGGTATATTTTATGCTACTAATTTCCATTAATAGGCTGGAAACCTATTCCCTCGGAGTAATATAACACTAAAAAATGGACCTGAAAGTTTGTTGTAAGAGGAAATTCTTATTATGGGCAGTCCATGCTCTATAGTGTGGAGTAAGGCAATAGAAGCATGTTTCATTATTTCTAAGGTAGCGATACTAAATGAGTTCCTTGGGTCTCTGCTGACATCGCAGAGCATTAACTAAACCCCTTGGGACCCATTTTTAACTATATTGACAGTTCCAATGATTTGAGTTTCTCTTGTAGGTAGGTAAATATACTAATAAGTTACATATTTTTATTCATTTTTAATACCATTCAGTAGACTATCCACAAGTGTCTGACATTATCTTGAAGTTACTTTAGGAACTAGAGATGATGGTGATGTTGAAGAAGAAGGAAGAGGAGGAGGAGGAGCTGGTGGTGGTGGTGGTGGTGGTCATAGTGTGGTGGCAGTGGCCGCCCCTGACTTACAGTGTGTCTTGAAATTTTGCATGGACTGACTCATCAACCTTCTTGGGTGCATAGTATCACCTCCAGTTTTTAGATGAGGAAATGGGGGCATGAAGTGTTCAAGTAACTAGCAAGGGGCAGTATTGGACTTACGAACTGAAGCCATCTGGTTGTAGGGTTACCTCCCAGTTTCTACCATGACTTCTCAGAAAATTCTTTACTCTCATAATTCATCCTTTGAAATGTGTGAGAAAGAGGGTTCTGTTCCCTTCAATGGTAAAGAGTGTGAAAAGATTCTAATTCAACTTTCAGATACAGTTTTGGCTAACCTCGTATTAGCATTTCATACTTGTTCTTTAATTTTCTTCTTTGTCTTCCTAATCGAACATGTCCTGTTGGCTTAAGTCTGCTCAGCAGCAGGGATACCACATCATTTGCTTTAGTATTTGCAACTGATTTCCATCTTTGATGTTGTTAGTGGTTTTGATACCTGTGCACTTTATGACTGATAGAGCTGTTGTTGATATTTTTCACTTATTTTTATGAAATGATAAGGGCACTCATAGGTATTTACTAAAGATCACTGAAACATTTGCCTGCAAAAATGTTTATATAGGGGTATTCATAGCTGCTTTATTCATAGTCAACAGGCAAACACTGGATTCAATCTAAGGACTCATCAACATATGAAGAGATAATGAAATTGTGCTATACCCATGCAGTGGGACACGCACAGCCTTGTGGCTCAATCTCCAAAACTATTTCTTATATTAGGTGAAATTTACAGAACATAAAACTCACCATTTTAAAGTGAACAGTTCAGTGGCATTTAGTACAGAATTAAAGGACCTGTCTGAGCATCTACCACCTCTTTGTAGTTCCAAAACATTTTATTGCTCCAAAAGGAAGCCCATATCCATTAAGCTGTCATTCACTCTTCACCCCTCCCCAGAGCCCCTGGTAATCACCGGTGTGTTTTCTGTCCCTTTGGACTCATCTGTTCTGGATATTTTATATAACCTTTTCATATAGCTTCTTCACGTAGTATAATGTTTCTGAGTTTTGTCCGTGTGTGGCAAGTAGCAGTAATTCATTCCTGGCTGAATAACATTCCCTTGCATGTACAGACCACAATACGTGTATCCATTCATCCATCGCTGGACGTTTGCACTATTTCCCTCTTTTGGCTACTGTGACTAGTGTTGCTACAAATCTGTGTGTATAAGTTTTTGTTTGAGTCCCTGCTTTTAGGTCTGTGGGGTATATATATCTGGGAGTGGGATTGCTGTGTTTTAATGGTCATTCTCTGTTTAACATTTGGGGAACTGCCAAACTGTCTTCCACAGCAACTGCCCCATTTTTATGTCCCCACCAGCAGTGTGTGAAGGTCCCAATTTCTCCACATCCTCATCAACGCCTGTTATTTTCCATTTTTGAATTATAGCCAACCTAGTGAGTGTGAAGTGGGATCTCATTGTGGTTTCCGTTGCATTTCCTTAATAACTAGTGATGGTGAGCATCTTTTCATATGCTTGTTAGCCATTTGTGTCTCTTCTCTCGAGAGATGTCTATTCAAGTCCTTGGCTCATTTTTTTTATTAGGTTGTTTGTCTTTTTGTTTTTGAGTTGTAAGTGTTCTATATATATTCTAGAGAGTAGATTATTATCAGATCTGTGATTTGCATATATTTTCCCTCATTCTGTAGATTTTTTCACTTTCTTGATAATGCCCTTTGATGCATAAAAGTTCTTAATTTTGATGAAATCTAATTTCTGTACTTTTGCTTTTGTTGCTCATGCTTTTTGCTGTCAAAAACATTTTGATGAGGGAAAGAAACCAAGCACAAAAGAGTACAGACTGTCTGATTCCATTTGTATGAGAGGAAAGATAAATCTAAACCAGTTCATTGGGAAAACACATAAGGGAAGTCTCCAGCATGATGGAGATGTTCTTTATCTTGATTGTCGTGGTTACATAGGATCAAAACTTAGGAAGTGAGCACTTAAAATGGGTACATTTTATCATACGTAAGTTGTACCTCTTTAAAGTTGATGTAAAACAATGGGAACATACACAACTTTAATTAGATTCCCCCCAGTGTTTAGCTAATTCAACCAACGCAGCCATGAGCATTCTTATGCATGTACTTTTAGGCACATATGTGCTTATTTCTAGTGGTCATGTCTATCCAGGAGTGACATGCTGAGTCATAGGTATTCATACAGTTACATTTAGTAGATATTGCTAAGTCTTCTTTCAAAGTGATTGTACAAATTTATATACTCAGCCATAGGGTGTGAGAGTCCCAGTCATGCCATATCCTCACTAACATTTAGCATTTGTTAGTCTTTTAAATTTTTGTCTTTCTAGTAGGTGTACAGTGATATGGAATATGGGTTAATTTTAATTTTCCTGACTAATGGGGTTGATTACCTTTTATTTGAATTTGAGTATTAGGTATGAGTGCTCTTTATTTGGATATTAGATATCAGTGCTCTTTTTAAAGAAAATTAACCTTTAAGAGTTCTTTTAATATTCTTGATGAGGATTTTATTTTATCTGTATCAGATATCAAACTGTGACTTGCCTTTCAATTTCTTATTAGTAATTTTGACAAAGGGAAGTTCCCAATTTTAATATAGTCTAAATTGTCAGTCTTTCCTTTTATGACTAATACTTGGAGTCCTGTTTAAGAATTTCTTCTATTGCGTGGTCACAAAGGTATTTTCCTGTGTTATCTACAGGATGCTGTATTGTGTTATCATTCACAATTAAACCTACAGATTACCTGTGATTGGTTCTTTTTACATGTAGTATGAGGTCAGGATTAACTTTTTTCCCATATGAATATGCATTTAGCCCTGCACTACTAAGTGAGAAGTCTGTACTTCCGTTTACTGCTTTGTAACCCACCTTGATCATTTAGTATCTGTATACACGTAGGTCTGTTTCTGGACTTTTCTTCTGTTCCAGGGGTTGGCCTGTGCCTCACTTCTGTATAGCTTTCAAACTAAGAACACTTCTATATTTTTAAACAGTTGTTTAAAAAAAGAATATGCGGCAGAGACCGTATGTGTTCTGCAGAGCCTAAAATATTTACTGTTTGGCTCTCTACACACAGTTTGCCAACCTCTTTTCTATTACGTTGGTCACTTTCTTTGCAGCAAGATTGCAATCTTAAGTACTATAATTACTACATAATAAATGTTACTATTTGTATTAGTTACCAGATTTGATTATTTGAAAATGTGAAATAATCGAATATTCTAATCTATGAACGTTGTGTTTCTCTCCCCCTTAGGTAAGGTTTGAATTTTTCTGCATCTTTTGGCATAAACCTTTTACTTTTTTCCCCATTAATCTCTCAATATAGTGAATTATATTGACTTATTTTTCCAGCTGTTAAGCTTTGCGCTATTGGACCAAACCAAGCGTCTCCATAATATGTCATACTTTTCACATATTGCCAGATTTGGTTTTCTGTTGTATTTAGGGTTTTTCCATCTCTGTTCAGGGATTGCCTTTACTTAAGTGTGGACCTTAGTCTCTTTGATGTTTGGTTTAGCATTTCAAGTTCTCTGAGAAACAGATGCCAGAGCAAGAACAGATGGCAAGACAGCATTAGACATGCCAGAGATTTATTGGGAGAAATGCCTGTGAAGGAGAAGAAGGGAGCGGGAGACGCAGGGGAAGACTTCAGACCCTACTGCAGGTCTGACATCTGTGAAAGAAGAGAGGGAAGGGAGGATTTGGTAGGAAATATACCAGACTGCAGCACAATGTAAGGAGGTCTCAGTGAGACCACTGAGGAGCAATCCTGCTTTGAGCAGGAGTGGGGAAGTGTGGCCTCTGTGTGACCATGGTGGTGGATCTGAAGGTGTGGCCGCTGGGGCTGTCCCTCTGCTGTGTCCCCCACACCAGGTTCTCTCAGGGGAGATCTGCACAGCACACCTGCACGCTTGACATGCTTGGGCTTTCTCTTTTTCACCCTCCTCACAGGATGTATTCCTTTGGAGGCCCCATCAGACAGCATATGGTGTTTTCCAGACCCTCTTCCTTGGCTGGCTTTAGATACCCATTTTTGCTCTCCTGGCCCTTTGAGACTGATGGAGGTTCTGTGCAGCTCCTCAGTCTTTCAGCCAGTACTTTCGGAGCAGAAAGAACCTCAAGGTGGTGAAAAGCAGTGCAAAACATTGAACTCTCCTCACTGGACTTCCTTTTCTTTGGGATCTTGTCCCTTTGAGACCTCTTGCCTTGAAGACTTTCTCTGCCTTTACACGAATGTTGCCTGTACTAGTCCAGCTTTTCTGGTTGTAGCTCACGGGTGGAAGAATTGATTCTGAAACAAGCTAGTTCACCATCATTAGATTTAGAAATTTTTGTCTGTTTACATTTAATGTAATTAATTACATTTATTGTTTAATCTACTTTATTTTGAAGTTTCTATTTTATTTTGAATTTCTTATATTTCTTTTCTCTTTTCAGATTAAATAAGATATTGCAATTCTTTGGTGGTTATCCTAGAAATTATAATATGCAAATTTATCAAAGTCTAGTGCTAATTCCTATTTTATTCTCCTCTGAAACAATATAATGGCCTTAAGACCTGTTACCTCTACTTATCTTCCCTGTACTTGCAAGTTACTTTCATGTTATGTTGCAGTTCTCTTGGGGTTTTTGCTTGCTTTGTTTTATTTTGTTTTTCCCTGAAAAGTCTTCGTTTTGCTCTCATTTTTTGGAGAGATTGTTGCTGGCTACAGAATTCTATATTGATATTTTCTTCCAACATATTTTAGGTAATATCCTGCTCTCTTTTGGCTTATATTTTTGCTAGTATGAATTCATATTTTGATTTATTGGTTTTCTGAAGGCAAACTTTATATCTGCTGTTAAGATTTTCTCTGTATCTTTGTAATAAAGCCATTTTGTAATAATGTGTCTTGGTGAGAATTATTTTATTTTTCCTGTTTACAATTCACTGAGCTTCTTGTTCTGTCGACAAGTGGCTATCATCAGCTTTAGAAAATTTTCAGCTAGTATTTCCTCACATATTATCTGTCTTTCAATGCTTCCTTCAGTTCTTCTGGGAATCAATTAAACAAGTGTTAGATGTTATTATTCTGTCCCCCATGGCTCCTAAATTCTGTTTTTTCCTCTTTTTTTCCCCCCCAAGTATTCCTCAGCTGCATTTAGATAATTTCTTCTAATATGTGTCTAATAATTTTCTTCTTAGCAGTTTGGGTTTTACATTTTGATTGTTAGAAATTCTTTAGTGTAGTGCACCAAAGTATACATGATTGCTTCTCATAGTTTTCTCTTTATCATGTTTAGGCTTTTTTTCTTCTTCAAATATAGTAAACAGAGTTGTCTCATAATCTGTGTCTGGTAATTCCAACTTAGGAATTTTTGTAGATCTGTTTCTCTTTTCTTTCTTTCTTTCTTTCTTTCTTTCTTTCTTTTTTTTTTTTTTCTGGTGGTTCTAGCTCAGAGTGGGTTTTTTGTTTTGTGATTTGGGGTTTGTTGTTGTTGTTGTTTTCTTTGTATATTGGACTATTCTGCCTTTGCTGACCTCAGAAATTATTACTGGGGATTTTTTGAGATCTAGAATGAAAACGTTGTTTCCAGGCTATTATATTTTCAGCCTACAAATCTATGTGAAGTTTGGTCCATAGCCACTTTTTAGAGATTGGTTTCCTTCCCTTTTGCCCCTTTCTTTGCTTAGCACCCAGATAGTCTTTAGGTTGGTAGGAGCATTATTTCGAGTTACCCTTATTATTAATGTGGGAGGATCTCCCGATAGATTTGTAACTACACAGGACTTGGGCTTTTCTTCTGCTTGCTGGGTGGAGAAACTCTTAAAGTGGAAGGGGCTCATGTTCAGTAGCCTGGACATAGATTATATTATTGATACTAATAGTATTTTGAGATTGGGTTTTCTAGCAGCTAGGCTTACATGTATATGCACTGTGGTTCAGATATAAATTACGCATTCCCCTGTACTAGCTCAATTTGTTAGTACATCAATGGATACCTCATTAGAAGATTTGCTACCCATATGTTTATCTTATTAAGATACCTTTATATTGTGTCAACATAGATAAAATAAAATTACCAAGCTATTTGTAGTTTGCTTTTATGGACAGTGTTTCCTAATATAAAAATGTGTAATACACACACACACACACATACACACACACACACATATATACACATGCACACACCCCCCCACACACACACAAAGATGGTAAGTGATTCTACATTTTGCTATTAACGACTTACCTACAATATATTTATTTTATTCCTCTCCATTTGATAGGTGGGAAATGGGAAATGAGGGCCCCTGGATTCTCTTATGATAAAATAGTCCATGGTCAAAACACAGGGGTACCCCAGAAATAAAGGACAATGATGGCAAGGATATGTGTACATTTTAAAACTGTGATGTATAGTTTTTTGAAAAGATTGCAAGAACTGAAACCTTGGCTGGCCCGAGAGATGCTGAGGGCAAGAAAGTAATAGTTATTATCAATGTGCGCGGAAGCACACTTTGTACAAAATGAAATAAGTAGATTGTTCGATGCTTCTCAGTTAATTTCTCTCATTCTCTTCTGGAAAATCCCTACTGCTGTTTTGCAGACAATTCATCTGAGTGATTATAAACAAGAGGAGACTTTCTGCCTTCTCTTCTACCTGGTCCTGGAAAGTGGTGGCAGCAACACAGATCCGATATGGGAAAATGCAGAAATAAGAGGGGCGATTATATCCCTTATCAAAAATTAGTCATTAGAGTATGTAAACTGAAGGTTTCCCCCACACGCAGACTGTTCATTGTCTTAATGCAAAGTGTTTTTATGTATTACTTTAAGAACAAAGTCATTAAGGAAGGAAACTGTCTTTAATTGTTGAATTTTCAGTGCCTAGTAAGTACCTGGTAGGAGCTCAAATGTTGTTGAGTCACCACATTGCATAACGGGAGGCTCCGCCACCTGAACTTGGCCCTGGTCCAAAATGGCTGTTCCCGAAGCTGCACAACTCCGCATGTTCATGTCTGTGCCTCTGCTGTCGAGGAAGAAAATGATTATCTCCTACCTGCCTTCCTTCCTTTCTTTCACCTTCCTCCCTTTTAACACAAAGCATCAGACATATTTTAAATTTAGAGATCTTATTTCACGTAGCTGCTAAATGTGTAAGCTGGAGCAGTAGGAACAAAAATAGAGTAATCCTGGACTTTAGTAGGAATTTGGGAAACCTCTTCGGAAAGTACACTGGTCAGGTGGTCAAGTTAGATGAGAGGTTAAAAAAAAAAAAAAATCCAACTTCACTTTTAAAGTTACAGAAAACCATTTTCACAGTAATCTAAAGTGAAAGGAATTTGATTGGATTAAGTAGGCACTGTCAGAAATCCAATTTTTTGGAGTTGGTTTTAAGACTTTGAATGGCATGAAGTTACTTTGGCAGTCAAGAAAATAAATGCAATTTTAAGAGTTTCTGGAAGCGTTCTAAAACCTTTAAGAAATATGGAATTTAGGGTCTCAGTTTAATTAGAGATAGAGCTCTAAAGGTGAAAAAGTCAAGGAAAATACATGACCGGAGCAGTAATGTTCTAGGCTGTCCTCTGGAAAAACTTTTCTACAGAAAATGTTGCAGAGGTGACCCTGTAATTAGGTGATTTGAGCTGTCTTTTCCCAGCTGCTGCATGACTTAAGAGCTTGATCACAGACACCATCTGGCTGCTTAGTCCCATTTTTTTCCCCTCATTGCTGTCCACCTAGTCTACATTCAAAATACGTAATTCATAGATGCAGTTATTAAGTTAATTGTGATAGTTATAGTCCCTGCTTTCAAAGTCTAACATAATTTTCCAGAACAGAAATATTTGCATAGAAATGCTACGTACGTTAAATCTAGAAATAATGTTTCCTGTTATTAATTCATTCACTTAGCAAACATTTGTTGAGTCACTGCCACAAGCAAGTCCCTAGTCTCATTGCTGGGAAGAGAGCAGTAGGGCCTCTAACCTGGCTTTCTTCAGGTAGGTGTTCCCGCGTCACCTGTTAGAGAGGACTTGCCTGACCATGTCAGGGCGCTTGGGTGGCTCAGTAGGTTAAGTGTCTACCTTTGGCTCGGGTCCTGATCCCAGGGTCCTGGAATCGGGCCCCATGTCGGGCTCCCTGTTCAGCAGAGAGCCTGCTTCTACCTCTTCCTGCGTGTGCTCCCTGTCTCTGAAATAAATAAATAAAATCTTTTTAAGAAAGAAAAAGAAAATAGTCTTATCGCCTTGCCTCTCGCTCTTTCCCCCTCCCCCCCTTCCTTTTCTGCTTATTATTCTCCCTGATGCTTATCACCACCTCTCCTACTGCTTATCGCTTGTTGAACTTCTTCTTCCTCAGTTGGAATATAGAACAGGAACTTTATTTTATTGGCCTAAAACCCAGAGCAGTTCCTGGCATGTGTACATTTAACAAACATCTCTGTAAGGTGAGGGCTCTGGTTTCAAGAAGCCCCCACTCTGACGGAGGAGGAAAGTGTAGAAGAATCACATATGTGCAGCCAGACCACAGCACCAGGAATCCTCTCTGGAGCACCAGGGAAGGGGTTTCTGGAATGTTCTTTGTGCTCTTGACAGATGACGAGGATTTCATCAGAAAGAAGGAGGGACACCTGGGTGGCTCAGTAAGTTAAGTGTCTGCCTTCGGCGTGGGTCATGATCCCAGGGTTCTGGGATCGAGTCCTGCATCAGGCTCCTTGCTCAGCGGGGAATCTGTTCTCCCTCTGCCTGCTGCTCCTCCTGCTTGTGCTCTCTCTCTTTCTTTGTCAAGTGAGTAAATATAAATCTTTAAAAAAAAAAAAAAAAGGAAAACCAGTGTTCTAGAATAGATTTCAGAGATATGGAAGTTATATTTGCCCAGAGTTGCTGGCAGGGCTTGGGAATGGTTTTTATGTCACCAACTCAGGATGTTTGTGAATTTATACTTAGCTTCTCTGGGAGGAATGAATAGATAGATGGAGAGGCCGTTAACCGTGGGATTCTGGAGGAGAAACATATCCATCTCCTTCCCCTGGGGAGATGGGATTAGTTTGGGAGAAGTTGCATTTCAGATGCCTGTAGAATGTTCAGTACCTAGTTAAAAACTTGGATGTATTAGATATGCTGTAGCTAAGTCCTAGACATAAAGGAAACCATGCCCAGAGAGCATGAAAACACAGATTAAAGATAGGACCCTGGGAAGGTAACATCTAAGAAGGTCAGAGAAAGAAGAATCAGAAAGGAAGTCTGAGAATAAGATTTGGAAGGTATGGAGACAACCAGGAGGAGTTGATGACTTGCTAAGTGAGGGGCGATCGTTTTTAAGTGGGGGCGGTGACTTACCATTTGTCATAGAAATTTCATTTGGATGGGGACTGAAAAGGGTAATGATAGAGCCAATTTGACCAGTAGCAAATTGGTTAAGTTACTGAGAATAACTTTGGTACAGTGAGCAGAGGGGATCCGGAAACTAAGTGTCAGTGGGTTGGAGCATAAGTTAGAGCAGGGAAACCGGATGAGGATGGGAATGGGGTGGGTGGGAAGTTTCACGCTGGGAGGGGATATTTGCTAGTGTCTGACAATCCCTAAACTTAGAAGTAAAGAAATGAGAGTATAGACTGTTCTTCAAGAAGTATGAAAAGGAGGGAAAGGAGAATAAGAAATGATAGCTATGTGGAAGGACAGGGAGACGTTTTGCTGTTCTTTTAAGTTTGGGAAGCTTTGGTCTGTCTCTCAGAACATGTATGTCTGTCCATTGGAGAGAAGAACAGAGGTTGGCTGAAGTTTTGCACATGAGAGGGGACTGGGAAGGAAACAGGGTCCTGAAGAAGGCTGGTAACTCAGTCCTTACTTGAGGTAGAACAAGAGGAAGCAAGGATGGGCAGAGAGAGGGATACAGCCACTGAGTTACACTGATGCCAGAGACAAGGCTATCCAGATAGTGTGAGGAAATCAAGGTGGGACAGCGAGTTCAAGAAGATCATTAGAAGTTTGAAACAGCAACCTTGAGAGAATGGGGATTAAAACATAAGCAAGAGACGTTAGTGAGCAGTATCAAGAACTTAGCTGAACTTGGGAACTATAAATCAGTGGGTTAGAGGTTATGCAGTTTTATTCAACCAAAATACCAGGACAAGAAGAGGAACGGAGTGGGCATGTGGATGGAATTCTCCATTGTTGGAGACTGGCAAACTGAATGCTTGGAAAGGTCGAGGGAGGAAAGAGGCTGAGGTTGCTGGTGGATCTTGTTGAAATATTGAGCTATGGGTGATCTTAGTAAGAAAGAAAGTGATTTCTGGAGGGAGACTGCTAGGCTTGAAGAATAGGGAGGGCTAAAGGAGATGGAAGGTCTTGAAAGCAAGTTGAAATAGTTCAGGGGTCCAGCAATGGTAGGATCAGAGACAGGAGGATAGTTGCTTGTGGTTAGGACACCATAACAAACTTCCTGGGTTTGCAGAGAAGTTAAAATTCAGTACAACAGAAATGGCAGGGCTGTGAATCCAAACGTGAAACGTATTTTGTGAAATTCCTGAAACTTTAGAGAGAGAGAAAAAAATGATGCTGCATAAGCTTCAAGTACTCCAGAAGGCACATCCCAGGACTGTTCTGTTCATTGCAGGATAATCGGACCCAGACACATTTAGGAGCTCAGTAAATATTTGTTGAACGAATAACACTCTGCCAGTGTCTTTCTTGCCCGAGTAGGTTATCATGCCAGAATATTTTGATTCATGTCTGACACCTAGTGGTATTTTCCTCAAACTACTGTTAAGTGGCCCCGTTTCCCTTCTACTGTTTCAGGGAGACTGCAGATCAGTGGCAGTATAGTAGCTTTGGTTCCTAAAACAAATCTCCAGCTTGGTTTTGGGCAGTTTTACCATTGACATCTTCCAAGGCTGTAATTTGAATAAGTCGGCAGTAAATACTTATTGATCATCTACTATGTGCCAGGCGCTGTTCTGCGTGCTGGAGTTTTTCACGGAGTGTACGTTCTCCTGCCTGTGTGACCTCACTGAATTTGAACATGTAGGCAGAGCATTCCACTGGGAATGGTTAACTTGATGGGAAACAATTTAGGGTTTTGTGATTTCACAAGTGAAGCCTTTCTAAATTTAATTCATAGCTTTTGGTGCTGTCATTTCTACATCATGACATACTGCTTTTTCATTAATTTAAGTAGTCATTCAGGAAGAGGAAGATAGAAGGCAAGATTACGTTTGTTTATTCAGTTTATTCTTTCTTTTTAACTCAAAATTTTATTTTATTTTATCTTATTAACATAGAATGTATTATTTGTTTCAGGGGCACAGGTCTGTGTATCATCAGGCTTACACAATTCACAGCACTCACCGTAGCACATACCCGCCCCTGTGTCCATCACCCAGCCATCCTGTCTCTCCCTTCCCATGCCCCCAACAACCCTCAGTTTGTTTCCTGAGATTAAGAGTCTCTTATGGTTTGTCTCCCTCTGTGGTTTCATCTTATTTCATTTTTTCTTCTCTTCCCCTATGATCCTCTGCCTTGTTTCTCAAATTCCACAAAAAATGAAATCTTGCCATTTGCAATGACGTGGATGAAACTAGACAGAGGGTATTATGCTGCACAAAATAAGTCAGTCAGAGAAAGACAGCTATCATATGATCTCACTGGTATGTGGAATGTCGGTTTATTCTCATCCGCTGTGGAGAATACCACATACTATGGAGAACTATGGGTGTGTTTTGTTATCTTTCCTTAAGAAAGAGTAAAGTTCCTATTTCTTGGAGATATATAGTAAAGTCCCTGGAGTATTTACAGATGTCCCTGCACTCTCTCTCTCAAATAAATAAATAAACCTTAAAAGCGGGGCTGGTGTGCCTGGGTGGCCCAGTCAGTTAAGCATCAGGCCCAGGTCTGATCTCAGGGTCATGAGATCAAGTCCCCACGTCAGGCTCTACACACAGCATGGGGTCTCTCTGAGTTTCTGTCTCCCTTTTCCTCTGCCACTTCCCCCCACCCCACACTCTCTCTCTCAAATAAATAGAGAAATCTTCAAGTATTTGTGAATGAATTGACATGATATCTGGGATTTGCTTTAAAACACTTTTGGGGGGAGGGGCGCCTGGGTGGCTCAGCGGGTCAAGCCTCTGCCTTTGGCTCAGGTCATGATCTCAGGTCCTGGGATTGAGCCCCGCATTGGGCTCTCTGCTCAGCAGGGGCCCTGCTTCCCCCCCAACTCTGCCTGCCTCTCTGCCTACTTGTGATCTCTCTCTCTGTGTCTAATAAATAAATAAAATCTTTAAAAAAAAAAAAAGAAAGAAAAGAAAACACTTTAGGGGAAAAAAGTAAGCAGGAGTGAAACAAGATTGACAAAATTTGATTATTTGTTATATTCATGGGATTGATTCTATTTTGTCTAATTTTGTGTATACCAGACATTTTCCATAATAAAAAGCAAGCAAAAATAATTAGCTGGGTGTGGGTTGAAAGAAAGTTTGTCATGATTAAGTGAGAATATGGTCTGCTTTTTAATATTTAACAGATTTTTAAAATTTCATTTTGTTCCATCTGATACTACTTGAAGACCAGGTTGAGTAGAGAATACGTGTTTGCTTCTAACAGATAGAATCTGACTGAGATCCAACATCCAACAGGCGGTATTCTACAATGTCCAGAGGCTTTTGGAATTTGGGGTTTGAAGCTCATAATTGTTGGAGCTGTAGATTAGAGGCTCGGGAGATGCAATTTTAAAGTGTTAGTCATCACTCAGGAAGTGAGAGCATCTTTATTAGGAATTTGGGAATACCTAGATTTAATAAATTGGCATATATTTATTTCTTTTAATTAGTGCTTCTGCCATAACCAAAGGAAATGGAGTACCCAATAATCTGCCATACCAGTCTTCTTAAATTGGATGCTGCTTCATAACGATATATATGGATTTTTGGTTGTTAGACAATGTGTCTCTATTAAGCTCTTAGGATAATTTTGTACGCCCTCAGCAAACCAAACCCCCAAAATGAAGATTAGAAGTCTGTTTTCAACAATTAAAAAACAGTTATGAAATATTTCAGGCAAACAAAATATAGGGGAAAGTGTGTCTTCCAAATACTTGCCACCTATCTTTATCATGTTAATATTTTACATCTTTCCCCCCAGTCCTAACCCCCCACGTTCCCCCGCACCTGAGACATAAATGATTATAAGTATGGATAAGGCCATTTTATACCATTCCTTTCCCAAAGGTAATCACTAGCCCGAGTTTGGTGTTTATCTCTCCCCATTTATTTTCTGCCTTAAAAGATTCTTAATTCCTAACTTTTGGTCAATAAATTCTTATTTGTGCCCTAATTTTTTTTTTTCCTGCGGCAGTCTATTACCCATCAAAAAGAAGTTGAGGTCATTTTTCATTATTTAGATTTAACTTTGATATCGATTTCAATCTACATTGTGGTTTCACTTATATTTGGTCTGAAAACTAAACATCAATTTCAATAAGCTATTTAATTGATTTTCTTTAAATAATTAACGCTTGGAGCTTTAATGCTCCATTATATGAAATATCACTTTAGTTTTCCACTTTTGTGAAGAGTGTCCTTCTTCCAAGGCTTATATAACTTTCATGTGAAGTACAGTTTAATTTCAGTGGTTTTCTCGTACATAGATTTTTTTTTTTAACAACGAAGAAATCAATTAAAAGAATACCTTAAAAAGTTAACCGTCATTATAAAAGAGAAGATTGGTTCCATTTTTTAAAAAATTGTTAAGTAGCATCTTCAAGAGCTCAGAAGAATTTAAAAAGCTTTATCTCAGTGACAGCCATTATTTTCTGTTCCTTTGTTTTTGTTTAAAACATGGGATGGAATTTATTTGTATAAAGTATCTATTTTTTCACTCTGTTAAGAAATATTTTCCTCTTATCCCCAGAACTGTAGGAATCTCTGACTTATAACTACCTATTTCTTTGTGGGTATTCATTATAGGGTCCTCTTTATAAGTGGCATATTCAAAATTACCCCCTTCTCTTTTTTTTTTTTTTTTTTTAAGATTTCATTTATTAGAGAGAGAGAGAGAGCACAAGCACAAGTTCAGGGGAGGGGCAAAAGGGAGAGGGAGAAGCAGCCTCCATGCTGAGGGGCAGGCCAGAATCCCAGGACCCTGGGATCGTGATCCAAGCCAAAGGCAGACACTTAACTGACTGAGCCACCCCCTGCCCCTAAATTGTCACTTCTTAAAATAATCCATTTGCTTGAGTCTGTTTGCTTTTATTCTAAGTTTAGATTTTGAAATAATTTAAATGTTGCCAGTGATTTTTGGCATTAGTATTCTCTAAAAAAAGAGGGTCATACAGATTTAAATAATCTTTCTTCACTGACAACCTATCGGCCGTCTGGTTTTGACACCAGTTTCTTTGAAAAGAGATTATGTAATTCATATCAGAGTTACTGGAATTTGTTTAGTATAGTTTCTTACTTTTGTCCACCTTCTTCTCTTTAGAGTTCTTTAGTCTTGATTTATATTCCTCAATTTCCTTACATCATGACAGTTACATCTGTAGAGATAATCCTTCAACCAGTATTTGATTAAGCATTTGCAGAGTAACATGCACTCCGGCCTCATTTATCCCTGATCCGTATGTAAACCTTCTAAAGGTTTATTATCAGACGAGCACTGTAATAATGCTTATTAAATACCTTCTTATATTAGACATTATATAAGCATTTTAATGGATTATCTCTTTTAATCCTCACAACAACCTTGCCAGGTGGAACTATATTACCCTCATCCTCATTTTCCAGAGGAGTTAACTGGAACAAGTAATCATTTTTCTAAAATCACTTGGAGGTAAGGTTACAGATAAAATAAAGGAAGCCCAATTAAATTGAATTTCTGTGAGACAACTAATTTTTGTAACATTTGATAACCCTCCCTGGAAAATAAATGGCAAAGCTAGGATTTTAAACCATGTAATCTGTATAAAAGGCCCAAGCTGTTAACTACTGCATTATCCTGGATATTGATAGAAGTCACATCTCCCTGGATATTTATCCAGTATTTGGATGCAACTACTACCTACACGTTACTTATTTGTTTATTTGTTTTTCACTCATTATTTTTCTCCCAACTGATTTTATTTACCATAATGTAAAAGTATGTGCTCCTCCCCCGATTTCAAAGTAATATTCAACTTCAAGTAAATTCATATAAGCCATCTTTGTCTTCTTGTTTAAGTCTTTACTGATTGCATGTTAAGTAGCATAAAATGGGACATTTTCTCTGCCTGGTCATTTTAGCTGCCATCATTTAACCATTTAGATTATTCAGATTGTTGTCTTTACTCCTTTTCTCAAATGTAGAAAGATTTATGTGTGTTTGCTATAAAGACACATTTTCCTTTTCCTTTGACAAGGTCAAGGAAATGACACTTGAATAAGGTGTTAACAGTTCTTTGCATTATGTCCTATGTGTTCCTCTTTGAATCACTCCTATGTGTTCTCAAAAAAATGAGATATTATAAAACACAGATGTAGAATTAAAAGAGATATTTACTAAGAATTGCCAGGGAAGCTATCTGGCCCTGCCAGATGATAATATAGGGAAGTAAAGAATCATTTTTCCTTGTGAATTACCACAGTTCAGGATCAGACTTTTAGTTTTGCCACATCCTGAAATTATTGACTTAAAAAATTAAAGACAGAAGAGATGGAATAACACAATCTTAAATTTGATATTTTTGATTTCCAGTACCAGTAGAATATATTAAAAAGAAGGCACTTTTTAAAATTATCCTTTTTTTAATTAAAAAAATTTTAATTGAAGTATAGCTAACAGAATATTATATTAGTTTCAAGTGTATGGCATAGTGATTTGACATTTCTATATATTACAAAATGCTTGCCATAATAAGTGTGGTCACCATCTGTCACCACACGAGTTATGACAGTATTATTGACTACATTTTCTGTGCTGCATTTTTCATCGCCATGATTTACTTTATTACTGAAAGGTTCTACCTCTTAATCCTCTTCACCTATTTCACCCATTCCCCAAACTCCCCTCTGGCAACAACCAGTTTATCTCTGAATTTTATGTTTTTTGTTTGTGTGTTGTTATTTAGATTCCACAAATAAATGAAACCCTGTGGTATTTGTCTTTCTCTGTGTGACTTATAAAGAGAAGACACTCTTTTTTTTTTAACTTTTTTATTTAAATTCAGTGCAGGTCACATATACTGTATTAGTTCCAGAGGTAGAATTTAGTGATTCTTTAGTTGCATAGAACACCCAGTGCGCATTCCTTCAAGTGCCTCCTTAATGCCCTTCAACCAGTTACCCCATTCCTCCACCCACCTCCCCTCCAACAACCCTTAGTTTGTTTCCTGTAGTTAAGAGTCTCTTACGGTTTGTCTCCCTCTCTGTTTTCATCTTATTTTATTTTTCCTTCCCTTCCCCTATGTTCATCTGCTCTGTTTCTTAAATTCCACATATGAGTGAAATCATATGATATTTTGCCTTTCTCTGACTAACTTATTTTTCTCCTTCGCATAATACCCTCTAGTTCCTTCTGTGTCATTGCAAATGGCAAAATTTCATTCTTTTGATGGTTGAGTAAGATTCCATTGTATATATACACTACATCCTCTTTATCCACTCATCTGTCAGTGGACATCTGAGTTCTTTCCATATTTTAGCTATTGTGGCCTTTGCTGCTATAAACCTTGGAGTGCATGTGCCCTTTCAAATCACTCTGTTTGTTTCTTTTGGGTAATATCTAGTAGTGCAATTGCTGGGTCTTTTGGTAGCTCTATTTTTAACTTTTTGGGGAACCTCCATGCTGTTTTCCAGACTGGCTGCACCAGCTTTCATTCCCACCAGCAGTGTAAGAGGGTTCCCCTTAAGAAAAGACACGCCTTAAAATTAATGAGCCAAGCATTTAACTCAAGACAGTCAAGGAATATGAAAATTAAAAAGAAGTATTTAAGGGATACCAATTTTGTGTTGTCCAGAGGAATTGGATAATATCTAGGCAGGAATAGCAAGTCAGAGTTTAGAGAAAGTTCAGAGAGGAAAGTGACAACAAGAATCAAAAGTATAATTCTCAGCAGATGTGATAGTTCTTGCTGTAAGATTGGCCCCTATTTTATTTTATTTTATTTTATTTTTTTAAAGATGTTATCTATTTATTTGACAGAGAGAGATCACAAGTAGATGGAGAGGCAGGCAGAGAGAGAGAGGGAAGCAGGCTTCCTGCCGAGCAGAGAGCCCGATGCGGGACTCGATCCCAGGACCCCGAGATCACGACCTGAGCCT